>NC_084743.1:37156900-37196900 GCF_033978785.1 Entelurus aequoreus
CTCTATGACCTTCCTAGCCAGAGATAGATAGGGGGTGCATTCTCAGGCAGCAGGCCTGAACGTCCTGCCTGAAAATGCACCCCCACCCTAACTCCACTTCTGGTGGTCCAGATTTCACATGGTTTTCACTGTGCACTGAGGGGGCTATGATGAGTCACCAGGGTGAGTGCCAAGTCTCTATGACCTTCCTAGCCAGAGATAGATAGGGGGTGCATTCTACGGCAGCTGTGGAAAATGCACCCCCATCATAACTCCACCTCTGGTACTTCGGGTACTTAACGTTATTTGTGAATGTTCAATTTGAAACTTCTTAAAACCAAATCAATGGTAGATATCAGATGCATTCATTTATTTATTCATCCATCCATCCACCCATGAGCTTCTTAAAGTTAAAGAAAATGTCATATTTTTTAAAATACGAGTATTGGATCACAACAACACGTCGAATGAAGCAGCAAACATTCGTTCTCCTTGATGTCTCTAAAAAAGTACATATAGAGGTTTACTTTGGTGTATATATTCTTTACAGTAAACTGTCAAGGTAGACAATTAGTACTATATTTTCGGGACAGCAAATATTCCAATATTAATTGGTTATTATTTTCGCCTTATCTGATCTAATGACGGCGAAATCATTAAAGGCTCACCATTTTTAATCCATCCACAAGTAAAGAATACGTGGATTATTCCACTTTATGTACTTTTTATGCCGAAAGAGGCGATTTCAGCCACTTGAATGACGGCGAAATCATTAAAGGCTCACAATTTTTAATCCATCCAAAAGTAAAGAAAACTTGGAGTATTTCACTTTATGTACTTTTGATCTAATGACGGCGAAATCATTAAAGGCTCGCAATTTTTAATCCATCCACAAGTAAAGAATACGTGGATTATTTCACTTTATGTACTTTTTTATGCCGAAAGAGGCGATTTCAGCCAATTGAATGATGGCGAAATCATTAAAGTCTCACAATTTTTAATCCATCCAAAAGTAAAGGCTCACAATATTTAATCCATCCAAAAGTAAAGAAAACTTGGATTATTTCACTTTATGTACTTTTGATCTAATGACGGCGAAATCATTAAAGGCTCGCAATTTTTAATCCATCCACAAGTAAAGAATACGTGGATTATTTCACTTTATGTACTTTTTTATGCCGAAAGAGGCGATTTCAGCCACTTGAATGACGGCGAAATCATTAAAGGCTCACAATTTTTAATCCATCCAAAAGTAAAGAAAACTTGGATTATTTCAATTCATGTACTTTTTTATGCCGAAAGAGGCGATTTAAAAGAGGCGATTTCAGCCACTTCGGTGATTACAGCCGAATTTAGATACACTTTTCGAGACGAGTGACGTAAGCGGGTGACGTAAGCGCGCTCCCGCGTCAGGGGGTGCATTCTATGGCAGGGGTGCGTTTTCAGGCACAACACCGGCAAAGGCGGAAGCCGTCCAGAAGGGCTTCGCCTCGCCGTCAGAACGCGTCACTCCCGCAAGCTCCTCCCCCGGACCGAAGCAAGTTGTAGCCAGACCAGTATTCCTCGCCGCCAAAGTTAGGTAATCCGATTCATGATTTTGCCAAGCAGTTCATGGATTGGGCTTCCAGTCAGCTGCAGGAGACCGGGGCTGATGACGTCACGCCGCCGCCTGCTGATGACGTCATGGGCCAAGAATTTTTTTTTCCTAATTCTGTTTCGCTCTCGAAAATTCAAGCCCCGCCCATGTCACAGACATTTTCTTTTTGTTCACCCACACAAAATCAGGTGGGGAATACAAAAAGACAATTTGGACAATTTAAAGGGGAGGCTTCTACCCGCCTCCTGACCTCCCGCCACCCACCCTTAAAGACTGTTCCAGACCGCAAGGAGCGCGTCTGGTATCCGCCCCTTGAGGGGGGGGGGGGGGGGGGGGGCTGGGGCCGGGAGCTGTGCTGGTGGGGTGCCTCAGCTGCGCCCAACCAGGCAGCAAACTCCATCCCGGCCGCCACCACCAGTCTTTCGGCATGCCAGGCCGCAGCCCCCAGCTAGACCGCCTCCGCCATGCTCATGGCCACCATCTTCTCCGGTGGGCTTGCAAACGCCACCATCTCCTGCACCTGCACCACGACAGGCACCTGCACCTGGACCACGACAGGTACCTGCACCACGGCAGACGCCGGTACCTGCACCACGGCAGACGCCGGTACCTGCACCACGGCAGACGCCGGTACCTGCACCAGACCAAGACCAAGACACTCAAGACCAAGACACTCAAGACCAAGACCGAGACACTCAAGACCAAGACACTCAAGACCAAGACCAAGACACTCAAAACCAAGACCAAGACACTCAAGACCAAGACCAAGACACTCCAGACCAAGACACTCCAGACCAAGACACTCCAGACCAAGACCAAGACATTCCAGACCAAGACACTCCAGACCAAGACCAAGACACTCAAGACCAAGACATCCCATGCCAATACCCGCCACGCCAAGCTTCGCCGCATGACCCGCCACGCCAAGCTTCGTCACGCCACGACCCATCACGCCAAGCTTCGCCGCCTGCAATGACGGCGCCGACGCGCCCACCTCCCCGTCGACCACGGATGTGGCCGCTCCCTGGTCGCCCGCCTCGCCTGCAGCAGCGGCGTTCCACTCGCCGCCGCCGCTTGACTTTGCCTCGGTGGATTCGGGGACACTTGGCCTGGCGACCCACCGCCAGGTCACCCTCCCGCCCTCCCATGACTCTCGATTCTGCCTTGTTTTTTTTTGTTTTGGTGTTTTAGACATCTGGAATCTGTCTTTAAGGAGGGGCTCTGTCATGATCCGTGGTCCGGATCATGTTTTGTTTAGTTATGTTCTGTTAGTTTTGGACTTCTTTAGTTCCCGTTTACGCTTCCTTGTTTGCTTTTGTCACCATGGCGACTTATTGTGTTCACCTGTCTCTGATTAGTGCTCGCCCGCTCACCTGCTGCCCGAGCGCTAATCAGAGGCATTATTTAAGTTGCCCTTGCCAGTCATTCGTCCTGCTTTCGTTGTGTTTGTCACACGTTCATGCCACATAAGTTTTTGATTATTCCATGTCCTAGTTCTGTGCTAAGTGTTAGCCTTAGCTTCTCGTGCGTTCGGCACGCTTTTCTTTTGATTGTTTTCTGTTTGCCTATGATTTATGTAAATAAATCATCTCTTACCTTCACGTTTTTGTCCGGAGTGTCCGTGTTGCATTGGAAGAACAACCGCGCAGCAAGCACACCCCCTCACGTGGCAGGTCTCCTTAGACGCATCCTCGCTCATCCATGCGGACTGGACACTGGCTAAGTTAGTGGGCGGCCGAGAGTGGAGTCGGCTCTCTTGGTTGCTTTGTTGGTTCTGCTCCTGTCTCTGGCCATGCTCCCCCCACCCCAGCAGACGATGGCGTGGAACACCGCAGAGGCCACCACAGTGTATATGTTGTTTTTTTTGTTTTTGTTTATTTGTTGTTTTGTTGTTGTTTTACATTTGTAGCTGTATGTAGAAATGGCTGGTTGCATCAGCTCTGCTCTTTTAATGTCTTTATTGTCCTTTGTGTTCTTTGAAGTTTGATGTTTCCCTCTTACACACATGCTTATGTGTGCTATGGCTATGAGTTTTTTTTCTCCTTTGGCCTCAGTCTGGACCCCCTCTCCAGGGGCCCAGGCTTAGGCTGAATCCCCCCCCCCAGCGTTTACCTGTTTTTCATCTTTTTTTTAAAGGGCGCCAGACATTGGTAGACCCAACAGCGATCCTGTTCTGTCTCCCTGTAATGTTGTCTGCTCTTGAATGGGATTGTTCTGAAAATCTTAATCTCCCCTCGGGTATTAATGAAGTATTTCTTATTTCTGATTCTGATTAAGTGCCACATGACACAAGTGTCATTACAACATGTTTGCTGAACTGATGGTCATTTCAATGTTTTTACTCTTCTATTTTGTTTGTCTTGTTTGCATTATTTTGCAGGTCCTAAATGCTTCTAAATGTTATGTATTACACAAAATCAATGTTAAGGATGCTAAGTCATACTTGCCAACCCTCCCGTTTTTACCGGGAGACTCCCGGTATTCAGCGCCTCTCCCGATAACCTCCCGGCAGAAATTTTCTCTCGCCAAACTCCCGGTATTCAGCCGGAGCTGGAGGCCACGCCCCCTCCAGCTCAATGCGGACCTGAGTGGGGACAGCCTGTTCTCACGTCCGCTTTCCCACCATATAAACAGCTTGCCTGCCCAATGACGTCATAACATCTACGGCTTTTAGAGAGTAGAGTGCACAACTGCGCACACAACAAGGAGACGAAGCAGAAGAACGAGGAAGTTACAGACATGGCGACGCCGTCGACAAGCAAGATGAAGAAATACGCTTGCAAGTTCCAAAACGAATGGAAACAAGAATTTCAGTTCATCCAGGACAGTTCGAAGGGGAAGGGGTATGAATGTTGCCTGTACATTTTGTAGAACAGACTTCTCCATTGAACATGGTGGCCGAAATGAATTCACTGAAAGTCAAGTATTTCATACATACACTGTATATATATATATATATATATATATATATATATATATATATATATATATATATATATATATATATATATATATATATATATATATATATACATATATATGAAATACTTGAGTTGGTGAATTGTAGCTGTAAATATACTCTCCTCTTAACCACGCCCTTAACCACGCCCCCGCCCCAACCACGCCCTCCAACCCCCACCTCCCGATATCGCAGGTCTCAAGGTTGGCAAGTATGTGCTAAGTATGTTGGAATAATGATCTCCTTTAAATGATTGTCAACATAAAGTTTTGTTATTGTTGGATTGATCTTATATTCAGTGTATGTTCACCCATGAGTTCTCTAATTTCTGCAATTACATTGTTCCATTCTCCTAAAGCTAAAAACATGGATGCAAACAATATATTTATCCGCCCTGGGTAGTTGTTTACAATTTTCATTCTCTGTGAGTTTGCATTCCTGCGATAGGCACTCAACAATTGTTGATTTCACATTACTGATGGATGTGATAGAAATTCAATGAACTGCATTGACCGAACAACATTATATTGTGCGTTTTTGGAGGTTCTTGTTTTGCTATGACCAAACTAATACAACTTTTTTTATTGTGCAGGTAATTGTCCGTGATCGGATATGTCATCAATATGGACGCACTGATGCTGATTCCAGAACTGCTATATCGCTATGTGCTCACCGACAGGGTAATCCAGGATCAATTATTTAATCAATGTTTATTTATATAGCCCTAAATCACAAGTGTCTCAAAGGGCTGCACAAGCCACAATGACATCCTCGGTACAGAGCCCACTAAGGGCAAGGAAAAAGTCACCCCAGTGGGACGTCGATGTGAATGACTATGAGAAACCTTGGAGAGGACCGCATATGTGGGTAACCCCCCCTCTAGGGGAGACCGAAAGCAATGGATGTCAAGTGGGTCTGACATAATATTGTGAAAGTCCAGTCCACAGTGGATCCAACACATCAGCGAAAGTCCAGCCCATAATGGATCCAACACAACAGTGAGAGTCCAGTCCACAGCGGGGCCAGCAGGAAACTCTCGAGCGGAGACGGGTCAGCAGCGCAGAGACGTCCCCAACCGATGCACAGGCCAGCGGTCCACCCCGGGTCCCGACTCCGGACAGCCAGCACCTCATCCATGGCCACCGGACCTGTGTAACTCCCCCCTCCACAAGAGAGAGGGGGGCAGAGGAGAAAAAAAAAGAAACAGCAGATCAACTGGTCTAAAAAGGGGGTCTATTAAAAGGCTAGAGTATACAAATGAGTTTTAAGATGGGACTTAAATGCTTCTACTGAGGTAGCATCTCTAACTGTTACTGGGAGGGCATTCCATAGTACTGGAGCCCGAATAGAAAACGCTCTATAGCCCGCAGACTTTTTTTGGGCTCTGGGAATCACTAATAAGCCGGAGTTCTTTGAACGCAGATTTCTTGCCGGGACATATGGTACAATACAATCGGCAAGATAGGCTGGAGCTAGACCGTGTAGTATTTTATACATAAGTAGTAAAACCTTAAAGTCACATCTTAAGTGCACAGGAAGCCAGTGCAGGTGAGCTAGCACAGGCGTAATATGATCAAACCTTCTTGTTCTTGTCAAAAGTCTAGCAACTGCAATCTTTTAATGCTAGACATAGGGAGACCCGAAAATAATACGTTACAGTAATCGAGACGAGACGTAACGAACGCATGAATAATGATCTCAGCGTCGCTAGTGGACAAAATGGAACGAATTTTAGCGATATTACGGAGATGAAAGAAGGCCGTTTTAGTAACACTCTTAATGTGTGACTCAAATGAGAGAGTTGGGTCGAAGATAATACCCAGATTCTTTACCGAGTCGCTTTGTGTAATTGTTTGGTTGTCAAATGTTACGGTGGTATTATTAAATAAATGTCGGTGTCTAGCAGGACCGATAATCAGCACTTCCGTTTTCTTAGCGTTGAGTTGCAAAAAGTTAGCGGACATCCATTGTTTAATTTCATTAAGACACGCCTCCAGCTGACTATAATCTGGCGTGTTGGTCAGCTTTCGGGGCATCATCAGCATAACAGTGAAAGTTAACACCGTATTTGCGTATGATATCGCCTAGCGGTAGCATGTAAATCTTAAAGAGTGCAGGGCCAAGAACCGAACCCTGGGGAAATCCGCACGTTACCTTAACATAGTCCGAGGTCACATTATTATGGGAGACGCACTGCATCCTGTCAGCAAGATAAGAGTTAAACCAAGACAAGGCTAAGTCTGACATACCAATACGTGTTTTGATACGCTCTAATAAAATATTATGATCGACGGTATCGAAAGCGGCGCTAAGATCAAGAAGCAGCAACATAGATGACTCATCAGAATCCATCGTTAGCAATAGATCATTAGTCATTTTTGCGAGGGCTGTCTCCGTAGAGTGATTTGCCCTGAAACTGGATTGAAAGGGTTCACAGAGATTGTTAGACACTAAGTGTTCGTTTAGCTGCTGTGCAACAATTTTTTTGAGAATTTTCGAAATAAACGGAAGGTGGGACACCGGTCGGTAGTTTACCATGAGGTCAGGATTAAGGTTAAGTTTTTTGAGCAGAGGATGAATAACCGCTTTTTTGAATGCTAGGGGAACAGTGCCGGAGGAAAGTGATAAGTTTATAATATTCAGCACTGATGGACCTAATAATACAAACAGTTCCTTGATAAGTTTCCCAGGAAGTCGGTCAAGTAAACATGTTGTTTGTTTTATCACACTTACACGCCGTAATAATTCCTCTAATGTTATTTCATCAAAAAGAGAGAGAGTATTTTGGAGGGCGGTATCCGTCGTATATATAGTCATATCTGTGTTAATATAACCCAGTTATAGCTGGGATGTGTTGTCTTTAATCTCCTTTCTAATGACTTAAATTTTCTTATTAAAGAAATTCATAAAGTCATCTGCCGAGTGGGTGGAGCTACTGGGAGGAGTCCCTTGTTGGGTTAGCGATGCTACTGTACTAAACAACAATTTAGGATCGTTTTTGTTGAGGCGAATGAGATTTGAGTAATATTTAGCTTTAGCTAAGGTAAGTATGTGTTTATAAGTTATTAAACTATCACTCCATGCTTGATGGAAAACCTCAAGTTTAGTCGCACGCCATTTGCGTTCCAGCTTTCTACATGATAATTCATGAGCTCTAGTTTCTTCTGTAAACCATGGGGTGTGCCTTTTAGGGGCCCTTTTTTGCTTTAGCGGTGCTATACTATCAATGGTTTCGCACAGGGCATCGTAAAAGTTGTTAGTGAGGTTATCAATAGAGCCGACATAATTTGGGAATGGTGCCATTACCGAAGGTCAGCAAGAGTCATCGTTGTGGCAGCATTAATGTTGCGGCTGCTATAGCAGTTATTATTATTATTAGCTTGTTGACAATGAGTTAGAACTTCAAATTTTATAAGGTAATGATCGGACATTACTTTAGTATACGGAAGTATCATAACTTTGGAGGTGGTGACACCCCTGACAAGCACTAGATCTATCGTATTACCGTTGCGATGCGTGGGTTCATGTATTATTTGTGTAAGACCACAGCTATCAATTATGGTCTGTAGCGCCACGCACTGAGGGTCCGATGGGGTATTCATATGGATATTAAAGTCCCCCATTATGATTATATTGTCGGCGTGCGTCACTAGATCAGCAACGAACTCTGAGAATTCACTGATAAAGTCCGAATAGGGCCCAGGGGGGCGGTAGATAACAGCCAGGTCGAGAGGTAGCGGTGAGACATACCTCATAGTAAGCACCTCAAACGATTTATATTTATTATTTAGGTTAGGGGTAAGGTTAAAGCTTTCATTGTATATTAGTGCGACCCCCCCCCCACCCCCCCACCCCTTTTAAGAGGACGGGCAATATGTGCATTCATATAGTTAGGAGGAGATGCCTCATTTAGCGCAAAAAAATCGTCTGGTTTGAGCCAGGTTTCGCTAAGACCAATGACGTTAAGATTGTTGTCTCTAATGACCTCATTAACTAATAACGTTTTGGGAGACAATGATCTTATGTTTAAAAAGCCCATATTATAGGTATTGGGCTGTTTTGACGAGTTTTTGTTGAGATTATCCGTAGTAGCAATATTAACAATGTTGCTTTTATTATGCGTAGTGCACTTTAAATAGTTTCGACCATATCTAGGAATTGATATGACGGGAATTTTCAGATTTTTTGCTTGGTGCTGCGATAAACTGGACGCATCATAATTTGCCACCTCAGTAGAATGCATGTCTACTTCTGACACAGTCACAACAGAAAAAACATTATGTGAATTGTGTATTATTATAAGAGAATTGCTATGCGTACATGGATTATCCAGCCTGGCGCTGGCTAGTTCTATCTTAACTGACTCCTCACCCGGACTAGCAGACTCTGTAATTGCCTGTGATCGAGCTTGCTCTAGTGTAGTCAGTCAAGTGAGACTTAAACAGTAGTCTATGTTCCTAGACAGGATGATGGCGCCTTCCTGGTTAGGGTGAAGGCCGTCTCTCATCAGCAAGCCTGGTTTGCCCCAGAAAGAGGGCCAGTTATCAATAAACGTTAGTCCCTGTTGTCTACAGAAGCTAGCCAACCACTTGTTAAGCGAGACTAATCTGCTATATTTCTCATCATTGCCTCTCGCAGGCAGGGGGCCAGAGACAATTACTCGATGCCTGGATATCTTTCTAGTGAGATCACAAGTCCTGGCTATGTTTCTCTTTGTAATCTGTGACTGTCTCTTCCTAGTGTCATTGGAGCTAACGTATACAACTATGTTCGCATAACTAGCGGTACGATTAGCCTGTCGTACGTGTTTACTAGGCCTGTTGCGAGTTAGCTCCCTAAGATTAGCTTCAATGTCAGGTGCTCTGGCCCCGGGAATACACTTACTTGTGGCTGGTTTGCTAAACTTTATGTTTTGGGTGATGGAGTCCCCTATAACTAAGGTGTGGTGCCCGGTAGACTGGGGTGTAGGACTAGCTAAAGGGCTAAACCTATTATGCGTCTCAACCGGTACACCGTAGCTTATAGGCCGCTTAGGGCTGCTACAACCTGGGCTAGTTAGCTCGCTACAGCTAACGCTAGCAGATGTATCCGCAACATCTAAAGTTACGAGATTACTCTGTTCTAACTGGCGGACACGGCCCTCTAGCAGAGCCAACCTCTCCATGAGTAAGGTGCACGACGCGCAGGAAGTCATACTCACGGTATTTTCTGTCACCAAGTGAAGTTCCTGCTGTCTTCCGGGGAGTGGTCTTGGTGTGCGGGGAGTAGCTTCCTTCCGACCGACGACCGGCGCTGCCTTTCTCCGCGCTAGCTTCATTAGCTTAGCAGCTAGCTAGCTGAGGGAGGGGTGGTGAGACAGAGATCGGGTGATTTGCAAGGATCACATGGAGCTCAATTTAATTCAGGTAGGGTTGATGATGTTTTAACTATAATACATTCTGAAAATAATTTATGTCTTTAAATGCTATGTCTTGGGTGTAACTCCGTATTGTTTATTTTTTCATGTAAGGCTGTCACGGCGCGGGCTCAAACTCGCTTTTTCCCGGCACCTCCACTGGCAGCGCGCCCCTGCTCGCGCTGGCCGGGGCGATCAGCAATCTGCACACCTGGGACTGATGAGGGCGAGCGGTATAAAGGACCAGTGGACCCAAGGATCTGTTCTTCGGCAAAGTTTTTATTAACTGGCAAACACACACAGAGCAAGTGCATACAAAGTGGAATGAAAATGATAAACAGTACAACAGTGCCATCTATTGGAAAAACTACTGCATTACAACACTCCCACTTAGTTTTTCAATGACAGAAAGTCCCTTTAAATAATATTACAGAGCCGTGCTCTCATTCACAATAATATGTCAAACAACAAAATATTTTTGTTTTTTTACATTGTTTTCACAGGAACTCTTTTAGTTTGTTTACAATAATTTCACTGAAACTCTTTCACACATTTTTTCTTTTTTAACTTGCTTTGATCAGGCAGCGTTCGGCGTACACCTGTCAAACACAACTAACCACTTTATCTAAATAGAGAAAAGTCCAATCTCACCTCTGAGATATTCAAACTTCTGTCTAGGCAGTAGTTTGGTAAATATATCCGCTTTCATGTCATTTGTTGGACAATATTGCAGTTCTATTTGTCCATTCTGCACACATTCACGGATGTAGTGATAGCAAATGTCTATGTGTTTGGTCCTGGAGAGGTTCACAGGATTCTTCGCGATTGCGATGGCTCCTTGGTTGTCTTCCAGGATCACTGTGGACATAGTTTTCACTCCGAGATCACTCAGTAATCTTTTCAGCCAGATTCTTTCTTGAGCGGCTTGACTGAGTGCGATGTACTCCGCTTCTGCTGTTGAAAGTGCAACTGTTGCTTGTTTCTTGCTGAGCCAGCTCACTGCTCCTCCACTCAGTAGAAAAATGTTGCCTGTTGTCGAGCGTCGGTCATCCTGATCTCCATCCAATCAAAGCTCCAGAGTCTGACTGCTCATACTTGAGAGCCAAGTTCACTGTCCCTTTCAAGTATCGAAGTATCCTCTTCACAGCGGTCAGATGTGCAGCATCTGGATTTGCGTTGAACTTTGACACAGCACTCACTGCTTGAGCTATGTCTGGTCGTGTGGCCATTGCAGCATACAGTAGACTTCCCACCATCGACGATAGGTATGCTGGTCCACTTGCTTACTGACACCATCACTCTTTCTCAATTTGACATTGGCATCAGCAGGAGTTGCCACAGGATTTGCATTATCCATTCCATATTTCTGAAGTATGGCTTCAATGTAATGCTTCTGATGAAGAATTACACGATTCTTCTCTTTATCTTGGATCACAGAGATGCCCAGGATATAGGACAGCTCTCCCATGTCTTTCATCTTGTAGCGCTCCTTGAGAGCCACTTTGAGCTCGTTCATGCTCTCAGCTGTTATCACAATCAAATCATCGACGTAAACTGCGAGTATCTCAAGCTCTTTTCTTGATCTCACGAACACACAGGGGTCTGATGTGCTCTGCTTGAATCCGATTTCCATCATGAACTCTGTGAAAGCCTTGCTCCAGCAGCGAGGAGACTGCTTCAGTCCATAGATTGATTTTTTTAGTTTGCATACCAGGTGTTCCTGCCCTGGTTTGATGTAGCCCTCTGGCTACTCCATGTAGATTTCTTCTTCCACGTGCCCATTAAGGAATGCAGTTACAACATCCATCTGGTGTACATGTAAATTGTTTTGAATGGCAAAGGACAATAATGTACGAATAGAGCTGAAACGTACCACAGGTGAAAATGTTTCATCATAGTCAGCACCATACAACTGTGAGTAGCCCTTGGCAACGAGCCTGCACTTGTATCTCTCCACTCTTCCATCACTATGATGCTTGACTCTAAACACCCATCTCGATCCTACTGCCTTTCTTTCTCTTGGTAAATTCACCAAGTCCCACGTCTCATTTTCAAGCAGTGACTCATATTCCAAGTCAGCCGCCTCCTGCCATTCTTTTGCATTAGGACTCACCAATGCTTCTTTTAGTGTGATTGGCTCTGTCACACGACACATATTGGCATGATGATCAACACTCACTATATCAACAAACTCATCATATCCAAATCTCCTTGGAGCCTTTCTGATTCTTCCACTTGTTCTGACAGTGCTGTCAACTGTGACTTCATCATGTTGTGTTTCATTCTCATCTGTTTGTATGGTTATCTCGTTCTCTGAACAGAGTACTTTCATTTCCTGCTTCCAGCTGAAGTTTGATTAATCGAAGATGACATCACGACGGATTAGAATCCTCCTCTTCTCTTCATCATACAGGCAATATCCCTTGGCATTGTTTGCATATCCCACAAAACGAAGCTTTACAGCCTTTTTGTCCAGTTTCCTTCTTTCTTCATCTGGGATATGTGCATAAGCAATGCAGCCAAACACCTTCATGTGACTCATGTCAGGTTTCTTTCCACACCATTTCTCATAGGGTGTCTCTTCCTTCAGAACAGCTGTGGGCAGCCTGTTCTGTATGTAAGCTGCGGTGGCTACAGCCTCTGCCCAGAACATCTTTGACAACTTTGCATGTGACAGCATGCTTCTAGCTGCTTCAACTAATGTCCTGTTTTTTCTTTCTGCAACACCATTTTGTTGTGGTGAGTGAGGTACAGTCATTTCATGGTGGATGCCTTGAGACTTCAAGTATTCTTGAAACTCTTTTGATGTGTACTCACCACCATTATCTGCCCTCAGCCGTGTGACGCTTAGACCAGACTCATTTGAGAATGTTCTCTCAAATTCCTTGAATTTGCTTAGCACCTCATTTTTCTGTTTCAAGAAGTATACCTGGCAGCATCTTGTGTAATCATCAATGAAAGTCACAAAATATGTTGCTCCACCTATAGATTCAGTCTGCATGGGACCACAGACATCACTGTGAATCAGCTGCATCTTGCGTTTGGAACGGATTCCTCCAATCGACTTGAATGGCTTCTTAGCCAACTTGCCTTCCACACATCCTTCACAGAAGGGAATCTCTTTTTCTGCAAAAAAGTTCACTCCGTTCACCAGATCTTTGAGTTCTTTAAGCTTGGTAGTCTGACTAAGGCGCTGGTGCCACAGGCTGGCCGCTACAGAAGCACTGTGACATACAGTTTCACTTCCTTTAATATCCAGCTGATATAGTCCATCAGCTCTTTGTGTTCCCATTCCTTGAAGTGTTCCACTTTTTCCACGTATGTAACAACGAGACTTTCTGAACTGCACTGTATTCCCTTTCTTGGTAGCAGCTCCCACTGAGAATAAATTCCCAGACAGCTTTGGAACATACAGCACATCATACATTGTGACATTTTTTACATCACTTAATTTAAAAGTCATTTTCAGGTTGACATTTCCAATTCCTAGGGCGTCAACCACCCTGCCGTCACCCAGTTTCACAGAATGTGATTTCGTGAACTGCTGGTATTCTTTAATAATGTCTTTATCACACGTCATGTGTTTTGATGCTCCAGAATCAATTAACCACTCAGCCTGTTGTGGTCTGTCACTGTTTGCATCCCTGATCACAAAGGCACTTTCAGAGGAATCGTCTTCATCCTCACACATCATGTGCTTGGCCTTGTGAAATTTCTTTTTTGGTTTGTTTTTCAAGGTTGGACATTCACGCTTGATATGGCCTTCTCTACCACATTTGTAACATCTCCATTTGCTTTTGTCTGCTGCTCCCATTGTCTTGGAGCTATCCTGCACATTTCCCCGAAATTGTGATGACATGGCGGATGCACCACCTGACGTAGCACCACTGGAATCATTAGCATTCACTCACTTTTGCTCTTCATTTATTAATGCTTGCTGAACAAACTTCAGTGTCAGGTTGTCAATCTTTGTTTCTAGTGCAGTGACAATTGTAGCATAACTTGGTGGCAAGCTACCCAACAGTGTTACAATTTGGTCTTCCTCTTCAATTACAGATCCAATAGCTGATAGCTGATCAGTTAGCTCCTTCATTTGTTTTAAATGATCAGTTAAAGCCTCTCCTTCCTTCATTTCACATCTGAAATATATTTTCTTCAGGAACAGTTTATTAGCCAAAGTATCCCTCTCAAAATGGGCTTTCAGCGTGGTCCACGCCTCTTTGGGAGTTTGACAGTTTGTTATCAGGTACAACTGGGGTGTACTTACATTTAACAGTGGCGGGAACTTAGTTCTCTATGGTGTACCGTAAGCCGACACAAGCTTTATGCTCTCTTTGGCTCTCTCCGTGTTTTTTCCCTGTGCTTGATTTGTCCCCTGTCTTCTGTGCTTTCCTTCCGTCGCCTTGGTTTCGAGCTGTTTATTTCGCTCCCTTGGACTTCCTCCCCCTGGATATCGACTGCCTTCCCGGATCTCAATCCCCTCGCATTTACACGGAATCTGACACTTCTCTCTCTCCCCCTGGATCATCTGCCTGCCCCACGGACTGCCCCTCCTGCTTTGTCCCTCCTCTCTCTTGACTCAACACTTGGTAACACACACTTCAGCTAACCATACACATAGCCACACACACACACACACACACACACACACTCTTGGGTTTTGTCACACACGCCATTCTATAGTTTTAGTTAGTATTGTTTATTATTATATATATATTGACTATATATATAATAAATCATAGAACATTACTGCCCCCTGATGTCTGTGCCGTCAACTCCATCTAGCAATACATTACAAAGTCGGCTGGAACAACAATCCAGCTGCACGCCACTTTCAGGCCATCTTTCCCGACTGATGGTTCGTTGTGGTGTCTCACATCGTAAGACTGGCAGTGTGGATATTACTGTGCCTCCTCTGAGCAGTAGAGATGTCCTCTGCTAAAACTGTAGAAAAACACCCATCTCCATTTGCCAACATTTCAGACACTGTGTGTAGAAAATAATGTGGTCCACATAGCAGGATCTGTAGTCTGGCAGATACTATGGAAGCTGTCCTGTGATGTGTGCGCTGTGTAGCGTAGTCATTTGACGAGAACTACCACCTTCTCGCCGTGAAAAACAACGGCAGCCTAGTGATTCCATCATAAGGCACAGGGAAGGTTTGATTCCATAATCATGATTCTTTTTTAATCTTTTCTTTGTTTTGTAAAATGTATTTTAGGATTGTTATTAATATAATGATACATATATATATATATATATATATATATATATATATATATATATATATATATACAAACTGTTATTATTGCATACATATATATATATATATATATGTTTTAAATGAATGTCATATATTCATGTATTGTTTATGTTGTTGCAATTCAGTAAATATATGATTTATTTGGTGTGTTCGTAAACCATGTACTGCAAAATGTGTTTCTAGTCACTCAAAAATCATGGCACTTGCGCAGTAGGATATTAGGAACTGGAAGAGATACCTGTATTTTCCAAAACACACACAGCAGTTTGTTGTCGTATGGTGTTAACCCCTAGTTCAGTGTATCACGAAACAGTCATGTGTGATTAAGACACTTGGAACCTCCAAGAGCTGCAACATTTTTTTAAATCCAAAATTTTAAAATATACTGTTTGTGCAGAGGTTAACACTTTATCTTGCTCACATAAATGTATTTTATATTTCAGACATAGGGATGATACTCGAAACCGGTTTCCCCGGTTGTTTGATAAGAAAAGAACCGAGTCCTCGTACTCGAATCCCTTTTTGAGAACCGGTACCCGTTATCGAGACCACTATAGTAAAGGAAAAGGGTTGATTCTTTATTCGAATCCCGTCCCGACCAGAAATGCTCCGCGTGACATCACAAGAAATGGCGTCACCTAGCTCAGTCATTAGGCGCAGATAGCGAAAACAGGAGAACAATGGACGGGAAAAAGCGCTCCAAGGTGTAATTAAGTTCAAAACAAAAGCTATAATCCATCGAATAACTTTACTGAGAGATTTTAGCAGGGTAAAACACATGACGAACACTTTTACGACCAACCGGAAACATAGCAACCAGGCTAGCAACGCACCTCCTTTATGGCAGCTGTCGCAACGTTCTTAAAACAACCGCAGCACATACATATATATACAACATATATCTCCCTTTTTTAACTTTTGTTTTTCTTTCCTTGTAAACAAAACAAAATCACACTGTAGATGTGTTGTCTGTCTAGTTATAAATAATGCAGACGAGGCGTGTTGGCTGAGTTCTTGACGTTTACTTTCACAGCGTGGCAACATGCAACATTTTTCGGGGCTACCGCGCATGCTCGTAACTCCCGTTGCATGCTGGGTAGTGTAGTTGTTATATTCTCTAGCTCAGGGGTCACCAACCTTTTTGAAACCAAGAGCTACTTCTTGGGTACTTAAATAAATTGCCAGAAATAGCCAATTTGCTCAATTTACCTTTACTCTATGTTATTATTAATAATGAATTATATTTACACTTCATTGAACGGTTTAAAAGAGGAGAAAACACGGGAAAAAATGACAATTAAATTTTGAAACATAGTTTATCTTCAATTTCGACTCTTTAAAATTCAAAATTCAACCGAGAAAAAGAAGAGAAAAACTAGCTAATTCGAATCTTTTTGAAAAAATTTAAAAAAGAATTTATGGAACATCATTAGTAATTTTTCCTGATTAAGATTAATTTTAGAATTTTGATGACATGTTTTAAATAGGTTAAAATCCAATCTGCACTTTGTTAGAATATATAACAAATTGGACCAAGCTATATTTCTAACAAAGACAAATCATTATTTCTTCTAGATTTTCCAGAACAAAAATTTTAAAAGAAATTCAAAAGACTTTGAAATAAGATTTAAATTTGATTTTACAGATTTTCTAGATTTGCCAGAATAATTTTTTTGAATTTTAATCATAATAAGTTTGAAGAAATATTTCACAAATATTCTTCGTCGAAAAAGCAGAAGCTAAAATTAAGAATTAAATTAAAATGTATTTATTATTCTTTGCAACAAAAAAAATAAATTTACTTGAACATTGATTTAAATTGTCAGGAAAGAAGAGGAAGGAATTTAAAAGGTAAAAAGGTATACGTGTTTAAAAATCCTAAAATCATTTTTAAGGTTGTATTTTTCCTCTAAAATTGTCTTTCTGAAAGTTCTAAGAAGCAAAGTAAAACAATTAATGAATTTATTTAAACAAAATAAGACCAAGTCTTTAAAATATTTTCTTGGATTTTCAAATTTTATTTGAGTTGTGTCTCTCTTAGAATTAAAAATGTCGGAAAAGCGAGACCAGCTTGCTAGTAAATAAATACAATTTAAAAAATAGAGGCAGCTCACTGGTAAGTGCTGCTATTTGAGCTATTTTTAGAACAGGCCAGCGGGCTACTCATCTGGTCCTTACGGGCTACCTGGTGCCCACGGGCACCGCCTTGGTGACCCCTGCTCTAGCTCATAACATTTTTCCCCCTATAAAGAAATAATGTTAACTCAATAAAGTGTATTTCTTTTTTTAGCTTTAACTTTTCATTTTTTAGCATTGTAACCACATTTGCAAAGAACTTTTCTCTTCATAGAATTTTCTTTCAATAAAGAAATAAAGTGCAAAAATGTCAAAGCATCATAACAAACAGTTATGTCAAATAGCAGCAGAAGTGCACTTTTTGGAGAGCTGTATTATTTCCAGTTTTGTGCCCAAGGGACGGATTTTATTTAACACTATATTATTATTTATACACCTATAGTGATCACAGAGACAGGTTGTTTTTGTGTTACTGTATATATTTGTTTCTCTGAAAAATCCCACTTAATATACTTTGGGTAACAACAGTCAATATTTATTTATTTTATTTTATTTTTTTAGGTGGGTAACAGTCAATATGTATTTATTTATTAGATTTTATTTTTTTATTATATAATAAAAGTGAGCTTTTGTTAAACCAAATATTGTGTGTTTTTTTTCCATATACAACAACCTATCTGGACTCGATAAGAGAATCGATAAGGAATCGGTTCGATAAGAGGATTCGATAATAGGCTCGAACTCTATAATTCCTTATCAAACATCATCCCTATTCAGACAGTCACAATAAACAGTGCACTCATGTTGTGTAGTCTTCAAACAACATTGGTTTAATGTATTTATGCTGGTGTTAAAAGAGCTGACTTTGTCCTAGGCTGCCCAATAGACAACACTGAGGAGGTGACCAAAAGAAGGATGTTGACCAAGTTGACATCAATATTGTGCAATCCCTCTCACCCCATGCACGACTATTACTTTTGTTACTGTACAGTCTGCACTGCAACCACACAATTTATCCATTATGCGATAAAGCCTATTATTTCCTATCCTTTACACAATTGTCTTTTCTCTACCTCTAAAAGCGAGTTCTTAGTTTAAGTAAATTGAAAATGTATTTCTATCAAAAAATGTAAATGAACCCTTCCAAACATTTGTAATACATACTGTACGTTTAACACCGCAAGTCGTAGCATCTTGTTGCAGAGGGTGCAACAATGTTTTGCATGCAAGCCCACCGTGAGGCATTCGGACCTCTCTGTCTCATGAAGGCTCTGAATTCAATGAAATCATCATATTAATATATGCAGCCTCTTTTGATCTCCTCCCATTTATTTAGTAACTGAAAACTGGTTTGAATAAACACTGCCCACTTTGTAATTCTTTAGAATTTCAGCAGTATTATGTATGAATTAATTATTTATATATATTACTTTATGAATTACATTTATCTTATTGTTTTATTATGTTATAAATATGTTACCTTGAAATGTCCTCGCAGTGCTGACCATTGTTTGTCTTTCCTCCAGTGGGTCAAACAAAAGGCTCCTGCTCTCTCCTGATAGGATTAGCTGTATGATTTACACATAAAAAAAAGAACTTTAATTTGAGTGACTTTATTTCATGATTAAATATTTAGTTGAATTAACAAAGGTCCTGGGTTCGATCCCCAGGCTCGGGGTTTTTCTGTGTGGAGTTTGCATGTCTCCTCTCTGAGCTGCCACCTTATTGTGGTAGAGGAGTTTGCCTGTCCCAATGATCCTAGGAGCTATGTTGTCCGGGGATTTATGCCCCCTGGTAGGGTTTCCCAAGACAAACTGGTCCTAGGTGAGGGATCAGACAAAGAGCAGCTCCAAGACCTTTATGAAGAATACAAACGAAGGGTCCCCCCTTTGGAGCCAGGCCCGGAGGTGGGGCGCGATGGCGAGCGCCTGGTGGCCGGGCCTGTTCCCCAGGGGCCCCGCCGGGCACAGTCCGAAGAGACAACGTGGGTCCCCCCTCCAATTGGCTCACCACCCATAGCAGGGGCCATAGAGGTCGGGTGCAATGTGAGTAGGGCGGCAGCCAAGGGCAGGGCACTTGGCAGTCCGATCCTCGGCTACATAAGCTAGCTCTTGGGACGTGGAACGTCACCTCGCTGCCTCGCTTGGGGGGAAGGAGCCTGAGCTAGTGCGCGAGGTAGAGAAGTTCCGGCTGGATATAGTCGGACTCACCTCGACGCACAGCAAGGGCTCTGGAACCAGTTCTCTCGAGAGGGGCTGGAGTCTCTTTCACTTTGGCGTTGCCAGCAGTGAGAGGCGACGGGCTGGGGTGGCAATTATTGTTTCCCCCCGGCTCAAAGCCTGCACGTTGGAGTTCAACCCAGTGAACGAGAGGGTAGCTTCCCTCCGCCTTCGGGTGGGACGACGGGTCCTGACTGTTGTTTGCGCTTACGCGCCAAACGGAAGCTCAGAGTAACCACCCTTTTTGGATTCACTCGAGGGATACTGGAGAGTGCTCCCCTGGGCGATTCCCTCGTTCTACTGGGGGACTTCAACGCTCATGTTGGCAGCGACAGTGAAACCTGGAGAGGCGTGATTGGGAAGAATGGCCGCCCGGATATGAACCCGAGTGGTGTTTTGTTATTGGACTTTTGCGCTCGTCACAGATTGTCCATAACAAACACCATGTTCAAACATAAGGGTGTCCATATGTGCATTTGGCACCAGGACACCCTAGGCTGCAGTTCCATGATCGACTTTGTAGTTGTGTCATCGGATTTGCGGCCTCACGTTTTGGACACTCGGGTGAAGAGAGGGGCAGAACTTTTTACCGATCACCACCTGGTGGTGAGTTGGCTGCGATGTGGGGGAGGATGCCGGACATACCTGGCAGGCCCAAACGCATTGTGAGGGTTTGCTGGGAATGCCTAGCAGAGTCTCCTGTCAGAGAGAGTTTCAATTCTCACCTCCGGAAGAACTTTGAACATGTCACGAGGGAGACGCTGGACATTGAGTCCGAGTTGACAATGTTCCGTACCTCTATTGTCGAGGCGGCCGATTGAAGCTGTGGCCGCAAGGTGGTTGGTACCGGTCGTGGCGGTAATCCTAGAAACCACTGGTGGACACCAGCGGTGAAGGATGCCGTCAAGCTGTAGAAGGAGTCCTATCGGGCTCTTTTGGCTCATAGGACTACGGAGGCAGCAGACAGGTACAGACAGGCCAAGCGGTGTGCGGCCTAAGTGGACGCGGAGGCAAAAACTCAGACATGGGAGGAGTTTGGGGAAGCCATGGAAAACGACTTCCAGACAGCTTCGAAGCGATTCTGGACCACCATCCGCCACCTCAGCAAGGGGAAGCAGTGCAATGTCAACACCATGTATGGTGGGGATGGTGTTCTGCTGACCTCGACTGCGGATGTTGTGGATCGGTGGAGGGAATACTTCGAAGACCTCCTCAATCCTACCAACACGTCTTCCTATGAGGAAGCAGTGCCTGGGGAATCTGTGATGGGCTCTCCATTTTCTGGGGCTGAGGTTGTCGAGGTAGTTAAAAAGCTCCTCGGTGGCAAGGCCCCGGGGGTGGATGAGAGCCGCCCGGAGTTCCTTAAGGCTCTGGATGCCGTGGGGCTGTCTTGGTTGACAAGACTCTGCAACATTGCGTGGACATCGGGGGCAGTACCTCTGGATTGGCAGACCGGGGTGGTGGTTCCTCTCTTTAAGAGGGGGAACCAGAGGGTGTGTTCCAACTATCGTGGGATCACACTCCTCAGCCTTCCCGGTAAGGTCTATTCATGTGTACTGGAGAGGAGGCTACGCCGGATAGTCGAACCTCGGATTCAGGAGGAACAGTGTGGTTTTCGTCCTGGTCGTGGAACTGTGGACCAGCTCTATACTCTCGGCAGGGTCCTTGAGGGTGCATGGGAGTTTGCCCAACCAGTCTACATTTGCTTTGTGGACTTGGAGAAGGCATTCGGAAGTCCTGTGGGGAGTGCTCAGAGAGTATGGGGTAACGGACTGTCTGATTGTGGCGGTCCGCTCCCTGTATGATCAGTGTCAGAGCTTGGTCCGCATCACCGGCAGTAAGTCGGACCCATTTCCAGTGAGGGTTGGACTCCGCCGAGGCTGCCCTTTGTCACCGATTCTGTTCATAACTTTAATGGACAGAATTTCTAGGCGCAGTCAGGGCGTTGAGGGTATCTGGTTTGGTGGCTGCAGGATTAGGTCCCTGCTATTTGCAGATGATGTTGTCCTGATGGCTTAATCTGGCCAAGATCTTCAGCTCTCACTGGATCGGTTCACAGCCGAGTGTGAAGCGACTGGGATGGGAATCAGCACCTCCAAGTCCGAGTCCATGGTTCTCGCCCGGAAAAGGGTGGAGTGCCATCTCCGGGTTGGGGAGGAGATCTTACCCCAAGTGGAGGAGTTCAAGTACCTCGGAGTCTTGTTCACGAGCGAGGGAAGAGTGGATCATGAGATCGACAGGTGGCTCGGTGCGGCGTCTTCAGTAATGCGGACGCTGTATCGATCCGTTGTGGTGAAGAAGGAGCTGAGCCGGAAGGCAAAGCTCTCAATTTACCGGTCGATCTACTTTCCCATCCTCACCTATGGTCATGAGCTTTGGACCATAGGTGAGGACAAGATCACGGGTACAAGTGGCCGAAATGAGTTTCCTCCGCCGGGTGGTGGGGCTCTCCCTTAGAGATAGGGTGAGAAGCTCAAAGTAAAGCCGCTGCTCCTCCACATCGAGAGGAGCCAGATGAGGTGGTTCGGGCATCTGGTCAGGATGCCACCCGAATGCCTCCCCAGGGAGGTGTTTCGGGCACGTCCGGCCGGTAGGAGGCCACGAGGAAGACCCAGTACACGTTGGGAAGACTATCTCTCCCGGCTGGCCTGGGAACGCCTCGGGATCCCCCGGGAGGAGCTGGACGAAGTGGCTGGGGAGAGGGAAGTCTGGGCTTCCCTACTTAGGCTGCTTCCCCCGCGACCCGACCTCGGATAAGCGGAAGAAGATGGATGGATGGATGGATGGATGTACTGTACTGTGCAACCTACTAATAAAAGTTTCAATCAATCAATCAATCAAGTCTATCATACCAATACGTGTTTTGATACGTTCTAATAGAATGTTATGATCGACGGTATCTATTGATTTATAATATCTATGGTATAGCTTACTTGATCGATATGGAAAGACCCGATCGGTCCACGCATGCGCACAGACAACATCACCTCCTGTCAACTTCTTTAATGGCCATCATGCTCGTGCATGCCTTCATGGTTGCAATGGGTTTCTGTTTTTGTAATCTTTATTTCAATAACAATATCATTAAAAGATTACTGACAGAAAAACTAAACAAACGTTATTCAAGAACACCAGTATTTATTTTTAAACCGTACGGATTTGTCTTTTTTTTACTACGTTATCTACATTAAATACATCAATTTCCAATACTGAAAATGTTAAAGTTTATTTCTTGTCAGGACGCAGATATGTATTTAAGATATGCCTGGTTTAGAAAAACATCAGCATTTAAAAAAAATAAAAAACATTGCGATGGCAGTCGACAGCGCCCCCTTGCGCCATTCATTACAATGACAAAAGACTGAAAGTGGGTGAAATTGTTCATTTTTTTTGATTGCTTGAGACTTTTATTAGTAGGTTGCACAGTGAAGTACATATTCCGTACAATTGACCACTAAATGGTAACACCCGAATACGTTTTTCAACTTGTTTAAGTCGGGGTCCATTTTTATATTCATATTCTCTTTTAGGTAGTACGTTATGTAAGCATGTTTTTATACACTATGTAATATAATTTTTTTAGACAAAACATTAATAAAACATTCATATATCACAGCACCTGACGTCGCAGAATTTCCGTCATAAATTACATACCGGTAAAATATTGCGAATTCAGGAAGTGACGTAGTATTCGCGCATGCGTAGACCAATCGCGGAAAGAGGCAGTGAGGCACCACAACACCGCCTTTATCTTCGTCGTCACCATGCCTGCTGCGGTGATTATGGAAGAGAATTTTGACAAACTACTCGAACAAAGTGAAGCTCAAGAACTGGAGGTATTGTCACTAAATTGTATTTAATGTGCAAGCAAAGAAAAAGCGTATTTTGTGGAATGTGGGAAGAACTGAGGTGATACAGCTTTGTATGGCAAGCAAGCTAGCTAATGCTAACAAGAAGCTAAAAACAAGCGTCAATGTAATATCCATCCCATCCATTTCTACCGCTTATTTCCTTCGGGGTCGCGGGGGGCGCTGGAGCCTATCTCAGCTACAATCGGGGGGAAGGCGGGGTACACCCTGGACAAGTCGCCATCTCATTGCAATATGAGAATAAATAATGTTTTTATGGTCATCTCCACACCGTACATCAACATTTTATCTACTCCAAAATATTTCTAAAATGAGACTAGTCTAATAAAAGCATTAATATCAGTTTTCACTTGTACATATCAACCAAAAATGCTAAACATGTTCTCTTCGATTTGAGTTTGAATTGTATTTATATGGGTTGTGTGTGTGCTTTTGTTGTTTAATTTATTTTGCGTTTGATCTTGCAACATTTTTAATTTGCAGCATTTTTAAGATGTTTTTGGTCGGAGGTCATTTTGTTTGTAACATTTGGATGTTGCTGTTGGCCACGGTATTTGACTATTTATTTATTTATATGTATTCATACATGAACAATACATACACAACAATTGTAGAATAAAAGATAACGGACAGGAATCATTTAAGATATTTTGTCTCATTTTAGCAGCTCTTTGACACCCACAATTTAATGAAGCGGAAACTAATTACAATACAATAATGGAAAATAGAATATAGATTGTATATTTATTATTTACAATGGCTGATAAATATTACAGTATTTAAATATTGTTGTGCAAGTCAGGGAAAAAAAATCATTATTGTGTGCATGGGAACTCATTGTTTTGTTCCAACAGTCTCCAGGAGGCATTGCAGCACCTCAAGTGTATGCTCAACTGTTGGCGCTTTATCTACTACATAATGATATGTAAGTTCTATCTTGTACTTTTAAACTTTAATCATGTACTACTTAATGATGTGTAAGTTTTACATCCTGTACTTTTAAACTTTAGCTATATACTACATAACAATATGTAAAGTTTTACATTGTGTACTTTTAAACTTTAGTTATATATGACATTACAATATGTAAGTTTTACATATTTTGCTTTTCATTTATATTCAGCAAGTCACAAAGTGTTGATGTTTTGCTGTTCTTAAGTGGTATTAAAAAAGGTTTATGTTCTTCATAATACTGGTTTACATATGTATATGATTTAAAGGCTGTCCCGTTGAAATAGTTTTTACTCAGTAAGCAAACATTTTCCTGTCTGATGTAAATGTGCTTTTTTTTAGGAATAATGGCAGATATCTGTGGAAGCGAATTCCTCAGGCATTAAAAGCGGTAAGAGTTACACTTCCATCCAACAAATTATAATATTAGCTCGGTCAAAATTGATGGCACACAAGTATAGTGAGCTGTGTGCACAGAGCAGTAGGTTACATCAGAGTTCAATTAATCAAAGTTTACTTATAAGGGCTGCACAAGCCACAACACCCTCGGCTCAGATCCCACGTCAGGGCAAGAAAAAACTCAACCCAATGGGAACAACGAGAAACTTTGGAAGGGACCGCAGATGTGGGGATCCACCCCTGGGTGACCAGAGCAATGGATGCCGAGTGGATACGGTTAATAATTTGAGAGTCCAGTCCGTAGTGGGGCCAACAGGGGATCCTCTTGCACGTAGACACGTCGGGGCGCAGAGACGTCACCGACTGATGCATAAGGAGTAGTCACGCCGGGTCCCGACTTTGAACAGCTTGCGCATCATCCGTCTAGGCTGATTCGTGATCACCTGGTAACTTTTGCAGGCAGGAGAGGTGGGCAGAGCAGAAAAGAGAGACAGCAGATCAACTGGTCTAAAAAGGTCTATTTAAAGGCTAGATTATACAAATGAGTTTTAAGATGGCACTTAAATGCTTCTACTGAGGTAGCATCTCTAACTGTTAACGGTAGGGCATTCCAGAGTTCTGGAGCCCGAATTTTAAAAAAAGCTCTAAAGCCCACATACTTTTTTGGGGTCTGGGATTCACTAATAAGCCTGAGTTCTTTGAACTCAGATTTCTGGCCGGACCATATGGTACAATACAATCAGCAAGGTAGGATGGAGCTAGACTGTTTAGTATTTTGTACATAAGGAGTAAAACCTTAAAGTCGCATCTTAAGTGCACAGGAAGCCAGTGCAGGTGAGCCAGTATAGGTTATAATATGATCAAACTTTTTTGTTCTTGTCAAAAATGTAGCAGCCACATTTTGTACCAACTGTAATCTTTTAATGCTAGACTTAGGGAGAACCGAAAATTATACGTTACAGTAATAGAGACGTAACAAACGGTGGACAAAATGGGACACATTTTTGCGATATCACAGAGATTAAAGAAGGCTGTTTTAGTAACACTCTTGTGGGACTCAAATGAGAGAGTTGTGTCGAAGATAATAGCCAGATTCTTTACAGAGTCGCTTTGTGTAATTGTTTGGTTGTCAAATGTTAAGGTGGTATTATTAAATAAGTGCCAGTGTCTAGCAGGACCGATAATCAGCAAACAACCAACCAATCAGGGATGTTCTTATACGTGCAAGCCCGTCTTGGAAGGAAGAAGGGGAGGGGTTTAGTAGCCTATGGAGTTTTGAGAGAGAGTGGGAAGCGGGGGAGAACAAGGAACACAACAAATAAGCAATGTTTGGTCATTTTAAAGGGAAATAAGTGTTCATTTAGCTGCTGTGCAACTATTTTTTTGAGGATTTTTGTGATAAAGGGAAGGTGGAACACTGCTGGTAGTTTACCATAAGGTCAGGATCGAGGTTAGGTCTTTTGAGCAGAGGATGAATACCCGCTTTTTTGAAAGCGAGGAACAGCGCCAGAGGAAAGTGATGATTATATTTATATATTATATTATATATTTATATAATTATATTTAGCACTGATGGTCCTAATATTACAAACAGCCCCTTGATACGTTTCTCAGGAAGTGGGTCAAGTAAATATGTTGTTTGTTTGTCCCATTTACAAGTCGCAGGAATATTTCTGTTATTTCTTCAAAAAGAGAGAGATTATTTTGGAGGGCAGTATCCGTCGTACATAAATATGTATCTGCGTTAATAGAACCCAGTTGGAGCTGGGACGCGTTATCTTTAATCTCCTTTCTAATGAATGCAATGTTCTTATTAAAGAAATGTATAAAGTCATTAGCTGAGTGGGTGTAGCTACTGGGAGGGGGGGTTGTCCTTTGGAGGGTTAGTGATGCTACTGTACTGCACAAATATTTAGGTAAGCGCGTGTCTATAAGCTATTAAACTATCACTCCATGCTTGATGGAAAACCTCAAGTTTAGTCGCGCGCCTTTTACATTCCAGCTTTTTATATGATAGTTTAAGAGCTCTGGTTTCTTCTGTAAATCACAGGGTAGGTACATCTTTTAGGGGCCTTTTTTAGCTTTAGCGGTGTTATTCTATCAATGTCAATGCACAGAGAATTGTTAAAGTTGTTAGTGAGGTTATCGATAGAGCCCACATAATTTGTGAATGGTGCCATTACTAAAGGCAGTAGGCCAACAAGAGTCGTAGCTGTGACAGCATTAATATTGCGGATGCTAAAGCATTGGTTATTAGTAGCTTGTTGACAATGAGTCAGAACTTCAAATTTTATAAGGTCATGATCGGACATTACTTTAGTGTACGGGAGTATCATAGGTTGTGACACCGGGACAAGGACTAGGTCTATCGTATTACCGTTGCGATGCATGGGTTCATTTATTATTTGTGTAAGACCACAGTTATCAATTATGGTCTGGAGCGCCACGCACGGAGGGTCTGACGGGGTAATTATATGGATATTAGTATCCTTCATTATAATTATATTATCTGCGTGCGTTACTAGATCGGCGACATCCTCTGAAAATTCACTGATAAAGTCCGGATAGGGCCCAGAGGGGCGATAGACAACAGCCAGATAGAGAGGTAGCGGTCTGACAGACCTCCTAGTAACCTCAAAAAAAAAAAATTTATTACTTAGGTTAGGGGGTAAGGTTGAGGTTTTCATTGTATATTAGTGCGACCCCTCCACCCCTTTTAAAGGGGACGGGCAATATGTGCACTCAAATAGTTAGGAGGAGATGTCTCGTTAAGCGGGAAAAATTAATCTGGTTTTAGCCAAGTTTTGCTGAGACAAATGATGTTAAAATTGTTGTCTCCAATGACCTCTCTTAACATATAACATTTTGGGAGACAATGATCTGATGTTTAAAAAGCCCATATTATAGGTAGTGGGCTGTTTAGAGGATTTTTTGTTAATGTTATCTGTATTACTGATATTAATAACGTTCAGTTTATTTTGTGTTGCGCGCCTTAAATAATTTCGATCGCATCTAGGAATTGATATGATGGGGATCTTGAGATTGTTTGCTTGGTGCTGCGATAGATCGAACGTGTCATATTTTGCCCCTTAGTAGAATGCATGTCCGCCTCTGGCACAGTCACTACAGAAAAAAAACTTTATGTGAGTTATGTATTATTCTACCAGAAATGCTCTGTGTGCAGGAATTTTCCAGCCTGCTGCTGGTTAGTTCTAGCTTAACTGACTCCTCACTCGGACTAACAGACACTGTAATTGCCTGTGTCCGAGCCTGCTTAGTTAGTCAAACTTGACTCAAATAGTAATCTATATTTCTGGAAAGAGTGATGGTGCCTTCCCGGTTTGGGTGAAGGCCGTCCTCCCTCAGCAAGCCCGGTTTTCCCCAGAAAGAGGGCCAATTATCAATGAAGGTTAGTCCTTGTTCTCTACAAAAATGAGCGAGCCACTTGTTAAGCGAGACTAATCTGCTATACTTCTCATCATTGCCTCTCGCAGGTGGGGGCCCAGAGACAAGTACTCGATGCAGAGATATATTTCTAGCGAAATTACAAGACCGATCTATGTTCCTCTTTGTAATCTCCGACTGTCTCATCATAGTGTAATTGGAGCCGACGTTTACAACTATGTTCGCGTAGCAAGTGGTGCGATTAGCCTGTCATAAGTGTTTCTAGGCCTGTTGCGAGTCAGCTCCTTAAGACTAGCTTCAATGTCAGGTGCTCTGGCCTTGGGAATACACTTAATTATGGCTGGTTTACTAAGATGTATGTTCCGGGTGATGGAGACTTGGGTGTAGGACTAGCTAAAGCGCTAAATCTGTTATGCGTCTCAACCGGTTCACCGTGGCTTGCAGGCCGCTTAGGGCTGCTACAAGCTGGGTTAGTCAGTTCGCTACAGCTAACGCTAGCAAATGTGTCCGTGGCATCTAAAGTTAGGAAATTACTTTGCTCTAACTGGCGGACACAGTCCTCCAACCTATCCATGAGAACAATGCATGAAGAGCAGGGAGCCATACTCAATTTGTTTCTTTCACCGAGTCGAGTTCTTGCTGTCTTCAGGGCAGTAGCAGCAGCGTGAGGGAGGAGATGCCTTTGGAGCGTATTTGCTTTCGACCGAGACAAGCTTAGCTTCATTAGTTTAACAGCTAGCTAGGTTGTTTCTTTCACAGAGTCGAGTTCTTGCTCTCTTCGTAACAGTAGCAGCAGCTTGAGGGAGGAGAAGCCTTCAGAGCGTAGTTGCTTTGAGCCGCGACTAGCTTAGCTAGCTAGCTGAGAGAGGGGTGGTGGAACAGAAAGTGGGTGCTTTGCAGGTTTGATAAGACTACTACATATGTTTGAGAAGGAATAAAGAAAGTTGTAAAACAATTAGAAGCACTCAAAAAGATAGTACTTAGCTTATTCGCGGCAGCAGCTAGCGTCAGCAGACATTTCCGGATGTGACGTCATCAAAAATTGACTAGCACGTGTGATTACAAAAGCCAACAGCAAAGCAGAGTTATTTGTGTAAAATGGTAAATGCAAGTTAAAGTAATTGTTGCTGTAGAATAAACAATGTAATGTATGACTGAAGATAATGGATGGAAATTAGTATCATGCTTTCAGCGATGTCATGACCAGCATCTGGATGCATCAAGGAGGGTAGCGTTTGTAAACATTGTGGTGAAAGTAGGGCTGGGCGATTATGGCTGAAAACTCTAACACAATATAAGTTTTTTATATTGATCGATATCAATATTTATTTATATTTTTTGTGGCTTATCTAAATAAGCCTGCCAATAAATACTGTAAGTCAATTTCCAATTTACCAAGGGTGCTATTTATCATCTATCCATCCATTTTTCTACCGCTTGTCCCTTTCAGGGTAGCGTGGGGTGCTGGATAAGGCTGAAACGACGCGTCGACATAGTCGACGTCATCGGTTACGTAAATACGTCGACGCCGTTTTTGTGCGTCGACGCGTCGCATATTTACGTCACACTACCATCATGGCGGAGCGCAAAGCAGACGATGCGAGCGGTGCGAGCGAGGGGAAAAAAGCATGCCAAAAGTAGTCAAAAGTGTGGGAGTATTTCAATAAACGGCCTAATAATGTTGTTGTATGCACACTGTGTCGAGCGGAAATGGCCTATCATAGCACAACGGCTATGGACGAACATTTGAAAAGACAACACCCGACAGCGTTCTTGTCATCACAATCAACTAGTCCGCGTGAGTATACACTACCGTTCAAAAGTTTGGGGTCACCCAAACACTTTTGTGGAATAGCCTTCATTTCTAAGAACAAGAATAGACTGTCGAGTTTCAGATGAAAGTTCTCTTTTTCTGGCCATTTTGAGTGTTTAATTGACCCCACAAATGTGATGCTCCAGAAACTCAATCTGCTCAAAGGAAGTCAGTTTTGTAGCTTCTGTAACGAGCTAAACTGTTTTCAGATGTGTGAACATGATTACACAAGGGTTTTCTAATCATCAATTAGCCTTCTGAGCCAATGAGCAAACACATTGTACCATTAGAACACTGGAGTGATAGTTGCTGGAAATGGGCCTCATACACCTATGTAGATTTTGCACCAAAAACCAGACATTTGCAGCTAGAATAGTCATTTACCACATTAGCAATGTATAGAGTGTATTTCTTTAAAGTTAAGACTAGTTTAAAGTTATCTTCATTGAAAAGTACAGTGCTTTTCCTTCAAAAATAAGGACATTTCAATGTGACCCCAAACTTTTGAACGGTAGTGTACGTTGTCATCATTACACAAAAACATGAATGTGTCTTTTGTATCTGCGTTGTAAATTCATAAACTAAAGCACCGTTTCGCTCTGAGAGGCGCGTTTGGCGTGCCTGTTCAGTGTTTACAAAGATGCGCTCCTCTTTAACGCTAACATTAATTAGTTGTGCAAATACCTTTTACAACATTAACAGTTACATATACTATGTACAAACGAACAATTAACTTTCACTTTAATCATACTATCATCATCATCATCATCGGTCTTACCTCTTAGTTCCAGCCACATCGACCCCTTCTGAGCGCCTATTTTCAGCTGCTGTGAATATTGTAAACAAGAAAAGAACCAGCCTCACCCCAGAGCATGTAGACATGCTAACCAACGTTCCCTCTAAGGTGCGCACCGCTCACGCGTCCTCTGCGCACAGCAAATTAATGCCGCGCAGGAAATCAAAAATCCCATCTGAACTTTAAACAAAATAAACACATTACAATTTATTCTGTATGATTTTGCAATGCAACTCTGAGTGACAGGTGACAACAAGAGTGGCCCCAATGAATAAAACAATCTTTGTCAACACAGTTCAATTATCGTCTGTCGAGACACTTTACGGACAGGAATTCCATCAATCACTTTATTGAGCAAAACTGTTTGTAACCACACCAAAAACATGAGTAAAAAAAACTTTTATCTATAAAAACTGGTCATTTACTGCCATACAAACCAGGCTTAAACCAACGTTATCATCCGTCATATCAACAGAAGCCGCTCGCTCGCTCACCTGCACCAACACACCCACTCATGGCACTTAGCCAGTGCTGCGTTTATGGCCACACAAAAAGTCGGACAACCCCAACGCCACACAATGTAAATTTCAGGTTGTAACACTCTGACTCCACAATCAGATGTGTGCTTATTTTACTGCCATTTATTAAGAATGTTAATCTAAGGATATTATTCATGAAATATTGTCACTAGATTTCATATATGCTAATAAAAAGATGTATTTTACAGACAGAACGTTACAGGAACTAAATGTAATCTCTGAAAGGGGTAACATTTCTTTTAAAGACAGGACCCGCAGCCAGACATACAATACTAGCACATAGGTCATGAAAAACATGTTTTTTTGTTATTGTCATTGTAAGAGGGCAACATCACTTATATCAAAAAATTATTTTAATAAAACATTTAAATTGTTATGATGTCAGGTTTGGGACAGGTGTGACGCTGGTGTGGCCACAGTGTGCACGTCAGATGTTGCTCACATGTGCTCCACTGAATGCTCAGGGAGTTTGTGCGTTTGCTCACACACATGAAAAATAAGAGGGAACTGTTAGTCACTCACTTGAATGAGTAGAATTGGTTATTGTGTACTGTGTTGGACTGGATGTTTATTTTGCACATTTTAAAAGCAATACTTAATGTTTACAGTGCTCCAGAATATTTAGATTGGCACTTTTTTGTGCTGGATGTTTATCTTTATTTTTGCACATTTTAAAGCTAAATAAGCAATACTTTTACTTCTGTTGAAATGTTTACACTGTTGTTACAGAATATTTCGTTTTGCACTTTTTTGTATTGGATGTTTATCTTTATTTTTGTACATTTTAAAGCAAAATAAGCAATACTTTTACTTTTGAAATGCTTATACTATTGCAGAATATTAAGATTTGCACTGGATGTTTACTTTTATATTTGCACATTAAAAAGCAAATAAGCTACTTTCAATTTTGTTAAATGTTAAAAGTTTTAAATGTTTACATTGTTACAGAATATTTTGTCATGTTGTTCTCAATGTTGACTGAGTGGCCATACTTTTTTTTTTGTAAATAAAAGCCATGCCTTTTGAAAAAACTGGCCTACATTTATTTTTTCATCTTCATTTTAAATAAAAAAAATAATCGGTAAAAGGAAAAATAATCTATAGATTAATCAGGAAAAAAATAATCTATAGATTAATCGATTAATCGAATAAAAAAAATCTATAGATTAATCGATAGAAAAATAATCGTTAGCTGCAGCCTTAGTGCTGGAGCCTCTCCTATCTGCATTCGGGTGGAAGGCAGGGTACACCCTGGACAATTCGCCACCTCATTGCAGGGCCACACAGATAGACAGACAACATTCACATTCACACACTAGGGCCAATTTTAGTGTTGCCGATCAACCTATCCCCAGGTGCATATCTTTGCTATTTATCAGTGGAGAAGATTTCTGGTAGCCTGCTTGGATGAGGGCGGCTAAGTTGGTTAAATCGGTTTGTTGTATTACTGCTCTTGTTGGGGACGACTGCTCTGCATACCTTGCAGATTACTTTGGTCTGACAAAATAATGCCACACTGTTGAGGTGACTTTTCAAGTTTTGTCGACAATTTCGTCGCTCTATGCAGCACTCATTTTTACTTTCTGTTGTATAAGTAGATTTGAAGGTTGTTGCAGTTTTGAGACACTAGATGTGAGTAGTGTAAAAGTTGTAGAGCTGTGTATAGGTTATATCCTGTCACGTGACTTTTGAACGCAAGTAGACAAGTTGGTTAGCCACCAAACCAATATGGCTACTGTTCAGCAAACAAAGAGCAAACTATCTGAGTACCAAAGAGCCTAGATCTTGCTATTAAAAGCAGATATGAGCAAAAATTCTAACTATGCGATGGAATCTATCCCTATACATTATCAAAAATAAGATTTGTCGAGTGATCGCAAAGATTATCCGTCAGTTGTATTACCAGACATGTCAGACTATCTGGTGCAGCAGACATCATTTTACACAATAAAACAAAAGAAGGCTGGGAAAAGCGTGGATGTCTACAACTTGTTTGTGTGTTGCTGGGTCAAGGAAATTAGTATCAAGATGTTCCCGGATAAATATGCATCGCTTTGCTCGGGTAAGGTTGCATTTCATGATTTAACTTGGTGTCTACAGCCATGTTTGTTGCCTTATTGTTATTAAACGCGCTGCTTACAAATACACTTGTTTTCCCCGTCCTTATCAAAATATAACTATAGATCTCAACATTGTGTATGTGCTCAAATGTTCATTTATGATTGCGTCCTTTGGTGACATCTAAACTCCTTACATTTGCTTTCTTTTATTTAGACTCGCCGAGTTGGTGGTTTACGAAACACTTCAGGGTTTCCCGCAGCGCTTTGTTGTTAAGGCGGCCGCCTTAACAACAAAGAGCCACCGCCTAAACTAAAGTCTTAACAAGCTGCTCCGCTTAGTTCTGCCTCTGCCTCTGTCAGTACGTCTCTGCAGCACCCAGCATGTCCCACCCACAGAACCATCTGATTGGTTACACGCAGAGCGGTAACAGCCAATCAGCAGTGCGTATTCAGAGCGCATATAACAGCCAATCAGCAGTGCGTATTCAGAGCACATGTAACAGTGCTCAGGCAGGCAGAGAGGAGAGACGGTGGGGTGAGCAGAAAGGTGTTTAGCAGGTGAGCATAATGCAGCGGACTCTCCCCAAATTATAATAAACACTTCCAAGTCAACTACTAGTAACATCACTATGAGCCCGTTGACGTTCTAGAAACATAAGCGGCAGCTCAGCTCGCTCGCAGTCCTTGAGGTGAATGCTGATTAGCTTTTAGCGTAACGTTAGCTCACTGTGCGGTGTGTGTGCGTGCGTGCGTGTGTTACGGACAGCAAAGCCCTGTCTGTCTGAGCGAAAGACAAGCATTATTGACCTACAGTTAACAATTCACTTTACCTTTTTCTGTGTTGATTGAGCTGTGTTGAAGCAGCAAAAAAGGACATTATGTTAAATGAAGCATTTCCTGAAGCTGTCTCTGATAGTTGATATAATAATGTAACTGCATCATAGAGCCTACATGAACTCCATGGTGTTCAGGGATGAATAGTCTCTCCTATTGCTATTGTACTATTTTTTTCAGCTATAGTTACATTAATCATTAGTAACGTAGCAGCTTAGTTTTGAATGGCAGGGTCCCTGCTATCACATGTTGATAAAAATATAACATTTACATAATAAAAATCAACTACAGGCTTCCCAAATGCTGTAATAAATTAAGCATGATGAGTTGAACATATGAGCATGTGGCTCCACTTTTAACTCTTTTTTTCAAACGCTTATTGCAAACGCTTACTTACAGTAAGTCATTAATTTGACTTTGTAAGTCATTTTTTTTACTTAGTAAGCCATTATTTTGTCCTTATTGTGACTTAGTAAATTACTGAGTAATAATAATGACGTACTTAGTATCTCAGGTAACTAGGACTGTTTTGTTTTTACTTTACGGAAAAAATATCGAGATATATATCGTATATCGCCATTCAGCAAATGGAGCGGAAAACACAACCAAAAGTTGTAGGCTTCTTCACGCGACGAAGCCGGCCTACTTCACCGCAGTCTGTAGTCTATGCCCCCCAGACTGTGGTGGCAGCGACGAGGTGGAGACGTGATGGCGACAGGCCGAGTTCCATCGATTCTTACACCCACCCACCCCCTTCCTCGGTCCCCTTCCCATGGAGAGTCACCACCTTAACTAACACATTTTCTGGGGGAAACACTGCACTTGTAGCAAAAATGCGTTTTAAGAACTCTGAAACAATATAAAATACAAATAATATCAAGATAATACTTAAATGGGAAATACTAAATGTTAAAATTATAGCAAACCTTTAACAAAGTGATTACTGCAAACTTGTGCTTTCTTCAACTTTGCTCCTTTTGACTGGAGTGCGTGCCCCTTTTCTCGTCCTCCTTAATAAAATCTTGACATCTTTTGCCCTTCTTGATTACCTCTCAAGGAACTCATAAGAAACTTGTATCCTTTTTGCGATTTGAACGGTTCCAACAGCCTAAAACACGCAAGCATAGGGCTTTTTTTTTTTTGAGAAAGGTAAAATGCCGCCCAGAACACTATGACAACAGATGCTCTCAGGCCCACCACTTCGAGCCTCACATGATTAATAAGCCGGATGTGATGTCCGGTGAATACAACCTACAGGGAGAGTTTGGCCAAACCGGTTTCAGGTGATCTCAATGATTGCTCAAAAGGCACTCTTGTGACTTCAGAGCGCCATGATGGCTACCAACTTTCTCACGAGACATTTGTGTGCTGCTTAGGGGCTAACAAAGCCGTCCGGTTAACAGTTGAAGACCTATTTTTACAATTGTAAAGACAAAATTTCGGACGACCATTAGAACAGAAGCTGCATTGGCTGCAGAATGGAGAACTGAACAGAGCTGCGGTATTGACACCATTTTCTCTAGGTGAGTGGCTCGTGAACCCAGATGTTGATTTCAGTTTAGGAGGGTTATCAAATCTTGCCAATGAAAGTTTGCAGCTGATGGGAGTTTAAAAGCTGTAGCAATGGGAATCTAAAACCGGTTCTCAGTGTATCAATTCAATTCCTTGGAATCACATGCCAATGTTTTCAAACGACTCCCTTATCGATGCCAGTGGTTGGGAATGACGCAATAGCGTCTCCTTTCATCCCGGCAGAGAAGTGTACAAGCAATGACTAAGTTTGTGATTTAAAGCTTGCACCCGTTTTCCACAGTGCTACTGATTTTCAAGAAGTGAAAATGAATTGTAGTCGGAGAAAAGTTGCATGTTTTCCAGTTATATCTATTATTTAGGTGAATCTCATAAAATTAGAATATCGTGTAAAAGTCCATTCATGTCAGCAGTTCAACTTCCAATGTGAAACTAATGTGTAATATTACCTCATTACATGCAAAGTAACATATGTCAAGCTTGTATTTATTATAATTTTTAAGATCATGCTAACAGTTTTTAACGACCCCACTTTTTCTTAGATTTTCAATTAAAGGTTGTCATAAACTAAGCCATAATCATCTAAATTAAATCAAAAGAAGGCTTGAAATATCTTGTTTTGCATGTTATGTATATGATAGTTTCATTTTGTAAATCTAAACAAACCATTGTAATATTTTGAGTGTCACCATTTTTTTTAGGAGATGACAAAAGATTCTTAAACATTTTTAAAATATTAATATTTTAGTTTTTTCTTGCTCTGATGCGGGATCTGAGTGTGGCATGTGTAGCCCTTTGAGACACTTGTGATTAAGGGCTATATAAATAAACTTTGATTAATTGATTGAATATAAATATTACATTCTTAAGGAATTTTCATGTTTTATTTTGTTAAATTCTACAAAATAATAGTTATTTCTTATATTTATTTTCTATTCTATGTGCCTCTTAAGACCTCACCGTTGGCTTTGTAAGGTCATCTAAGCTCTAAACTAAACAGATTTGATGGGAATCTAAATTTTTGCTCTCTTTTTTCCATATAAGAATTAATGAGAGAACCGTTAAAGAACCGAATAGTTAAGCAGAATCAAAAGTAGAATCGGAACCGGAAAAATCTTATTAATTCCCATTCCTACTGCCAAGGCATGGCTCGTCTTCGGACTGTGAGTAAAAACTTAATTGGAATCCTTATTAAAATATAAGTTATACATTTATTTGTGAGTCTGCCACTGATAAATGTATTAATGTTTAAATTGATCGATTCACACATTTGTTTGTTTAGACGTGCCAAGTGCTTGTTAGTTTGTTTTGTGATTCACAAGTCGAGTGGTTTGTCCACAGCTGATGAGGATTTTCAGGCATGTGAAATGTCCACGTAAACGTGGAAATCTGCCTTTTTAAACATTCCCTTTTGTGTTTTTTAAATGAAATATCAATAAAAATACAAACGCTCCCCTTAGCCTTAGGTATTCTCTGTTCTTCTTGCTTAATTGCGGCACTGCTGCACTAGGTTGCAGAACGGGGAGAGGATCAGGAGCACCAAAGCAAGCTCGCTAGTTAACTAACCAGCGAGCTAGCATGTTGTTGCCTCCGTTTGCTCTCCGTGTCATAATGTTGACGGCTGTCTACATTGCAGCTAATCATTTTTGAAATATTATAATTAAAACACTGTTAGTTCTGAACTAGTTGTAGTTGTAGAGTATGTATTATTAGCCAGGAAGAAGGTTTATTTTTGATGTAAGTCACAACACCGGAAATATATTACCTGAGGGGGCGTGGCTACAGGATAGCGTTGCCAAATGGGAAATGTTTTTTGAGTTTTTTGCATTCATGTTACAATATATAATTTTGCATTACATTTTTAATATTAATAGTGTTAGTAAATTTTTGGTCGTTGTGTATTTCTGATATACATTGCGCCGGCGGGATCGCGTTAGAGAGCCAGCTGGTGACTTAACACTGCTTGAATGTAGCGGCAGAGTGCATCAAATACTGCCACTAAATTGCCCCAAAATTATACTTTGGTGCAATAAAAAACATGTTTTATTGTAAGTTTATGAGCTGGAGTATGTTTAGAGCTATATTTAGATGTATTATTTTGGTTGATTTCGTCAGGAAACTAATGTTGGAAAAAGTGCAATTGCATGCTTGCGGGCACACGTCATTGGGAGCAAAGAAAGCTCCTCGTCGAGTTGGCCATACTCTCTCTATACGCGGCTCTGAGCTATATAGAACACTACACAGAGTAGTTTGGGGAAGCTACTAGTTGGACCGTGACATTCAGGATGTTGCCGCACTGTCTGCATTAAAACAAACCAAACTAAAGACAAGTTTCTGTTGTTGAGTTGTCATATTAAGATATCAGTTTCTCTCCTCACTCCATGCGGAGAATCAACAGCGAGATGGCAAGATGGCGCAACCGACTTGATAGTTGACACTGTTACCTGAGTGGCTGTTGGCGTGTCCTTCCCCTTGCTTACTAATCACTTTCTGTTTTGTTGGATTACCACAGCGCGAGTGCCTTTGATCATGCTTTGACCATGCCTTGCTTCGCCACTTCCATTTTTTTCTGACCAAAAAAATTAAAATAATAATAATATATATATATATATGATATACGATATATCAGGGGTCCTCAAGTACAAATCTTGAAGGTCCACAAATGTTATTTTGAAACAGGCTGGGTCCGTTTATTATCGGTCAAGCTTATATAGTAGCAGGAGGTAGGTAGTAGTTTAACATTTTCTTAAAATTAACACAATTAAAATAAATATCCAATAAAATACATGAAAGATTTTCTTTGAAACAAAAATAAGTAAGAACTTAAATAAAACGTTCAGTTTTAACAAAAAATAAATACTTTTAAACACAACCCTCCTATCTCTGGTAAACAAATGACCTCAACAGATCTCATTCATGTGCAAATATAACTATGGTACAGTACATCCCCATTGTGTAAAACACAGCTGCTCAATGGGAGAATTGGGCTCTGGGGTTTGAAGCCAAGACTTTGAACTTTGGCACAAAAGGTGTGATGGCCAGGCGGAGACACTGATCCAGGTGTTCATTGGTCAGTCTGCTGCGGTACTTGTTCTTCACAATGTTCATTGCAGAGAAGGCAGACTCACAGCTGTATGTTGAGCCAAACATTGTGAGGATGTGACAGGCCATCTTATGCAGCAGAGGGAACTTGGAAGGAATGACCTGCTTTGACCAGAAGGTGATGGCGTCACACCCAAAACATCTTCAATAAACTCCCCCTTTTCCTCATCATAATACCTCACAAACACCAACAACTGAGCATTGTCAGTGGTGTCAGTGGACTCATCCACTGCTAGGGATATGCACTCTGCGTTTTTTATTCCATCACAAAGCTGCTTGGACAAATCACCAGCCAGTATTTCAGTACGTCTGGTAGCTGTGGCATCAGAGAGTGGGATTTGATTTATTTTAGCTGTCATTTCCTCCTTTTCTTTGCCTTCAAACATGGCACCCATCACTTCAGTCAAGCATTCTTTAATTATTTCTGCATCAGAGAATGGCTTCTTGTGTTTACCCAAAACCCATGCCATGAGTGAGCACTCTGTTGCTATTTGTTGTTGTGTCATAGATTTAACAAAAATCTTGCTTGATGTTTCATATGACTTTTTTAGCCTCGTGATTTCTTTTTTTCTTAGCTCTGAATCATGAGGAAATGTCTCTTCAAATTTGCGGTGCTCTTTCAGATAGTGACGTTTCCGATTTTCACTTTTCACCAGAGCAACAGTACTGTTGCATATTAGACACATTGGTCTGGTACTTGCAGTAGGTAGGATGAAAACATATTGCTCTGTCCATTCTTCCTTGAAACGTCGGTTTTTCCTGTCCACCTTTCTTTTACCATCCTGAGCCAACTTGGAGCATGCCATTGTGATTTGATTCACATAAAGTGACTGACGAGTGAACAGTTAGCGCAGTAGCGATACGAGACAACTGTGTGCCTGCAGTGAAAGGTTCCATGCATGTGGCATGAGCGCTGTATGCCCCAGGTGGTAACAGCCTATCAGCGCGTCGTTGTGATAGAGATGACAACCCATACTCTGATTGGCTGATTCCGCAGCCAATCAGAGTGGCGTTCTCTCGCTCTCACTCCGTCTCTCTCTCTTTCTCTCTCTGAGAGAGAGAGAGAGAGAGAGGGAGAGACAGAGTGAGTGAGACACAGAGAAGTGTAAACGAAACGTGGAGATATTTGACTAAAAACAACAAAGAACATTGACTTGCGCTAGCGATAATTCAAAGATAAATACAATTATTATATTTTTTTATAATAATTATAA